>NW_019154086.1:97718308-97761488 GCF_002288905.1 Enhydra lutris kenyoni
TTTTTTTTCTTTCTTTCTTTCTTTATCCATTGAGATATAATTGACTTCTTATATTAGTTTTAGGTACAACATGATGACTTGATGTATGTCTATGTTGTGAAACGATTACCACAATAGGTCTATTTAAAATCCATCACTATGCATAGTTACAATTTTTATTTTCTCATGATGACAACCTTTAAGATCTATTCTCTTAGGAACTTGCAATTCACATGTGTTTTTAAAATGTCAGCTGGAGCTGTTTAATCTGCTCCCGATCTTCCCATTTCTGAGTTATTTAGATTTTTGTTGATTGGAATTGATCTATAGGCTGGGAACCCTGGACTGGAGTTCACTTCAGACTTCAAATGGGATTTGAACTCAAATATGCAACTGAATTAGTCAATCCCATCAGCAAGAAAATAAGAAAAGGTACATCCATCTTCTTCTTCGTAGCTTCTGGTCTCCCCCTTCAGGGCTCCCTATTGTCACAACTTAACAAGGGGCTGGCTGGTAGAGGAGAGCACCACAGGGCAGAACAACATGAAGAGAGGTGTAGCTGCGAGACAATTGCCTATTAATCGGCACAGTCATAGTTAACGAAAGTAAATGGACCTTGTATATTGCAAAATCTGTAGCTGGTTCATTTTCAGTCCAATGCTTTTGATCCAAGTGAGGTTTGGGATGGGGGGGACCTTAAACAATCTCTGATTTTGTCATTCACCAGGTAGGGCTTTTGTTTCTAGAGAAGAATACATGATCTCCCAAGTGGGTTTTAAAGAACCTGTTTAAATATAAAAGAGGAAACCAGGGACAAGGAAAGGATTCTGGAAAGCAAAGTTAAATCCTGGGGAGATCAGATTTCTACTGTTTGATGGCAGAAGTGGTGTGAATTTCAGCATGAGTGCTATTCCAGAATGAAAATGGCTCCTATGCCAGAGAAGTGCCTGGTGCAAAGTTTCTCTAATTAGAGTGCCGGGGTTCAGTGAAGTGTGCTGGTTTGATAAAAGAATTACTAGCACTATTCTGCTGACTCCTGGTCACAACGTTCAAGGTGGCCTGGGCTAGTAAACAGGAGTGGAAAACATATCCTCACACATTTGCTTCAAGCCCGAAAAACAAGCAATTTAAGAGAAGACATCTGGACACAAAATTTGAACAGTGCTCAGAGCCATCAAAACATGGATTTGATGGCTTGGCATCTGGCTGCTAAGCAACGCACTTCTTACATTCAAAACAGAGTTGTAAAAGTTGGATCCCGGTGCCAACTCAGGGCATTTCTCATTGAAAAAAAAAAAAAAAAAGAGTCACGAACATTTTTTTTTAGGTTGTAGATATCTGATTTCTATGGTAGAAGAGCTCAGATTATTTTTGCTGTAGTCCTCTCATTTTCCACATTCTGAAGTATTAGATGGAGCTTAATTTTACATTTTGAAGTACTCTTAATGAATGCCGCAGAAGGGTCTTGTAATATTTTTCTCAGTCCCCGAATTAACAGCATTCTTTTAAATTAAGTATGTATATTCACCATACACATGCTTTTTCAAATATTTGGTTCCCCTCAAGTTAGATGTATATACCAGAGGGCCAACCGCAAGCTAAATGAGATTTGCTTCACCAAAAGTATGCTTCTGCTTGGCAGGGAGGCCAGGGAGGGCCCATGTATAATATTTTCCATGTGCAGACTAGTTTGGAAAATGTATGTTATTATAATACTTATTAACATTAAGATAGACCGCTAATTTCTCTCTCCCTTGCTTCTATCTACTTAAAATGTTTCTGATACGTTTCAGAGCTTGGAACATAGGAATTGCTAACTTCCCAAATAAAACACAAATCCAGAAAAAGCAACAGACAGATCATTCAGAACCATGGACTAGTTTTCTTTCTTTCTTTCTTTCTTTCTTTCTTTCTTTCTGGGAAGCAGTTAGGACAATGATGGGGCAGGAGGTAGGGAGGAATGGGGTTTTCTATCAATTTTTATTTGTCTTAAAAGTTGTGGAATGTGCCTTTGTATTAAAAAATGAAACTGAACTATTAAAATGACCTAGTCTTTGGAGTAGTGTGCCTTCAAAAGTATTTTTTTCCTGTCTTTAGAGAACTTCCTTCCACAAACTCTCTGAAGCCTTCTTCTTGTGATGCAGCAAAGCAAGAAATCCAGACGTGGAAAATTGCTTACCAAAAAAAAAAAAAGGCTTAGAAACCAAATAAGAAAGGGCTAGTTTTACAGGAGAACTCCACTTCATATGGAAGGCTACAAAACAAATGTTCTTCCGTGTCAAAGATTTATGTAGCGCAGAGAAATTAAAGGATGGTTTTTACATCACTTAATGAGAAGGCAGATTTTCCATTAAATGCTACAGTGCGTAGCATTGTGGGCTGCCAGGTTCTTCCTAAGCTGTGGCCCTCTGGCACCCTTGTTTACATGTGGTTTACATTGGTGTCCACCCCATGGACCACAAGTGTTTCTCCATTCCAAATTTATCGACACTTTTCCTTCATACCAGCGGTGCCTCAGTAAAAACAGAGAATTAGGCAGTGGAGCTGTGTGATTCCGAAACTTCCTGCAAGCCATCATCAGTGCATTTCCTATCCTAGCTGGGATGCCCCATTTCATACCAAGCTTTTGCATGATATTTCAAAATTTCGAATCCTTCAGCTACCCTGAGTGGATCCCGAACACTTAAAGAATGAGCTTTAAAAGGCAGTTTCTATCAGGCATCCGAGAGGCATGACGTCAAGCTGCCAATCAGAGGAGAGTTATGAAGTAGACTCAGAGCTCTGAGCAAGCCAGGCTCCAAAACAGCCCAGACTCTGTGTCTGAAAGTCATACTTAACATGGTGATGGAATGACTGAGCAAATAGATACTGTGCGCTTCCCAGAACTTCTGGACCTATAAAGATCACTTTCTTTCCCTTTCTGTAACCATCTTCCTTAAAAGAGGGAAATCCTGGGCAAACATTCCTTCCTCATGTCTTGACTCTTTGCCCAGATCTTTCCACACTGGGGCTTCAGAAACATATTCATCCAAATCCCAAACATGCAAGTTCTATGTGACCCTTCCCTGGAAGCTCTGGAGGAACAGGCGGGGCTTGTGGGGCATTGGAGGACTCCGGAGAGGAGTTGCTAAGGAACCCGACAGCATTAGGTTTCTGTATTTTCCCTGCCTCCCTGCCCTCCTGAATTCCTTCCTTCCCGGAAACTGAAATTCCACCAGGTGGACATGTAAGAACTCCTTTAAAGAGCCAGATTGGGAGGGAAGGAAGAGTCTTTCCTCTGGAGAGTCTTTCCTCAACTTATGTCACAGAAGTGGTTCAATGAAGAAGGTATGGACCTTTACAAAGAAAGGGTGTGGATAAAAGTGACTACAACGGATGAACCAATAAAACCCTTCCCATTAGGTTGGACAAAGTTTATACTGAGGTTCACTGGGAAGGAGAGGCTCTCCCCCACCAAAACAAGAAAAAGGGGAAGGTGGGGAGAGAGAGAGACAGAGCGAGCGAGAGAAAAATATCTTGCATTCCAAAGACAAACTTGCTTTCCCCCTCTTTCCATTTAGCTATGCACATTTTCCCCGGCATTCCAGTCCCTTCTTATTCTACTTATGCATCTAGGACACCATGTCTCCGACTAGACACATTCTGCCTGACTGATGGATGGTGGATGCACGTTTACTCATTTAAGGCAGGAACTGCTGCTGGGGAGCCCCTGACTGCAGGAGCAAAGCTGAAGGCTGACTGGGTTTCCTGCGAGGAGCAGTTAAGCACATCTGCAGTGGCAGGAGGTTTGTGGGAGAAGTAAGGCCCTTGTCAAGGCTGAACCTCCACCTACCTCTTTCCACCAGCGCTTGGACCACCCGCACAGGGTGAACTTACCTCTCGCGTAAATAGGATGGCCGCGTCGTAATGTTCCTCGTGGTCATCCCCCAGCTGGTTGTGCTGGTGCTGCCACTTGCAAAAGTTCTTGAGCGTGGTGGCCGCATTCTTGCTCACCTCCAGGCTCTTGTCCTTGTCACCCAGCACTACCACCTTCACCACGGCCAGGCGGATGTGGTTCTCGATGCTGGCATGGCTGTACAGCCTGTTGGCGATGGAGGCCAGGGTCAGCAGGTAATGCTGCAGGCCCCGGCCATACATGCGCGCCATGGACGCGTCAGCCACCAGGAGAAGCTCCACCTGGCGCGCCCGGGAGATGGAGCGGCGCCGCCGCCGCCACCACGTTTGGGGTTCCTGGGCCCCATCGGAAGAGGGAGCCGACTGGTCCAGGAACTGCAGGGCCAGCGCCCAGCGTCGGTCTGGGCTGCTGTGCGCCGGGGGGCGCTCGCGAGGCCCTGGAGGGGACCCGGGAGTCTCGCAGCTGGTGCGCGGCGGCAAGGCCTCAAAGCTGAAGCCCTCGCGGGTATAGACGTGCAGGATTCGCGAGGACCCAACCCCGTACACTCGCCCGGCCTCGGCCTCGGCCCAGGGCCCGCGCAACAGCGGCTTCAGGGTGTAGCGCGCGTGCTTAACGGCGAAGAAGCCGTCGAGACCACCACAGAGGTCAAAGACAGCCAGGGAGCGGGGGCTGCCATCCACCGTACCGCGGTAGAAGCAGTGGTCCCGGTGGTGCCGGGTCGCACTCAGCCCGCTTCCTGCAGGCACAAAGCCAGCGGCGCCCACGGAACCATCCCGCTCCAGGTCCAGGAGGAACCTCCGGCCGCCCGCGTAGACGAGGTAGCCCACCTTGCCGCCGCCGGAGTAGATCTGGTCGATGTTCTGCACCAGCCCGCTGCTCCTGCGCTGCGGCGCCAGGGGGTGCGGGTGGCCCGGAGGCTCGGCCCGCTCCTGCGCCTCCTCCCCCTGCCGCCCGCGGGGCTGGGCAGCCGCTGCAGCAGCCCAAGGCTGCCCGGCTTTATCCTGGGCAGGTGCCGCGGCGGGGCCGACCGCGACCAGAGGCAGGCGGAGCGCGCACAGCAGCAGGGACGCCCACCCGAGCAGCATAGTGCGCTGCCCGCAGGGAGGGGCGGCGCGACGGGGACTTTATGGGTATTTGTTATTCCGTATGGAAGTTACCGGGGCGGGAGATGGGGGCACACACACACTTGCTTGCAAGGTTGAGTCAAGTGTCGGAAGGAGGGGGACCGGCGTCAGCGCCAGCCTGTCCCAGCTTCAGTGCCAGCGTGCGAACTTTTCTTTGTTGGTTTGGAAAATGTTTGGATTCGTGCTCCGGAAAAAGGGGGAAAAATTAAGAAGAGAAAAGAAGGGTTGTGGAGGTTCCGCAAATACGAGGAAAGGGGGAAAAAACAACAAACAAACAAAAAAAAAAAACCCCAAACTAACCCAAATTCAACCCCCAAGTGCAGCCACTATCGCCGCACGAAAAAAGTAAGGATGGTGCCGCGCACCAGGCGGGCAACTGGTGCGCGTTGCCTCCCGCCCCCCTGCTGCTCTGTACCCGCCGGCGGCGGGGGTTCCAAGCTCCGGAGCCCACTTCCTTTATTTTGTGGGTTTCCTTGACTCTACTAGAACCAGGAGGAAAGGAAGAAAGAGAGAAAAAAAGCCATAAAAATTAGAACAAAAAATGCAAGGGGCGGCCTTAGGGGAGCCCGTGAAGCGGCGCGTCCGTGTCCCTTCGGAGGCAGTGTCTTCCCGCCGGCCGTCATCCCCAGTCGGCCGCTGCGAGCGCGGAGAGCAGCGCGAGCGCTGTGAAGATGCGAGGAGGTGGAACAATGAATTTATAGCGGCATGCCATCCTGCAATGGCAATTTCAACAATTCGTCACTGCAAGCTGCCTCTTAAAGGGAGAGCTTCCCCCACCCCTCCCACCCTTCCCGGTCCGCGCCTAATCAGATGGGGGAGGGCGGGAGAGAGAGGGGGGGTGATCGAGGAAAGGGAGACCGAGAAGGACCCAGCGAGGTGGAAGGAGGGACGAGGGAGGGAGCAAGGGCGAGGGGTAAAAAGTATTGGGGTAAGAAAAACAGATTTCCTTGGTCTCATTTAAAGCCACAGTGGCTCCGGGTTTGTCTGATATTTCACAACCAATCGGGGTTGGCTAACCCCGGCTTACCTCATCTCCTGAAAGGGGTGTTTTGCTGTGTTTTTAAAGTTACTGAGACATTTCAAGTTTCTCCCTGCCTCCCTCTCTCCTGACCCCCCCGCCCTCGGTAGGAAGTTCCAGCCGCAAGTTTTTCCTCCTCGCACGCCCGTGCGCTCCGGTCTCGAAGACCTTGCAAGTCCGTCCAGCAGCCTAGGGCTTTGGTCTTCCCGTGCGCCCCCTCGCCCCGCACTCTTCTCGCCTCCTCCCAGCCTCCCGGGTACTGGATTTCCTCCCTCCTGATTCCCCGGCCTCTCCGCTCTGGGACGCTGGTCGGGTTCGGGCTCCGGGTGACTAACTTCTCCCAGCCACCAGCAGAGGGGCCGGGCAGCCGGGGAGCCTCAGGCGGTTCCTGGCGCGTCGGTGCGCCCTGAGTGCTGCTGTGCTCCGGGCAGGGCTGCCCGCCGCCTGGGAACTCTGCTCCTTTGTGTGCGAACCCAGGGCTCTCGCGTTCTCCGCGCGCCTTTCACCGATGCCCGCAATCTGCTCCTTAATTCCGGGTGATTGGAACTTCCTCCGCTTTGCTTTAAGAAGGCAGGGCGAGAAGTGTTAACCGTGGCAGAAAATTGGGCTTTTTTTTTTTTCTTTTCTTCCTAAGATTTTTAAAAAAATTTGTGCCCACACTTTCTCTTCTTTCTCCTGCTTAAATAAAAATTAGATACCCTAATTTGTATTTATCTGCCCGAAAACAAGCACTCATCACTCCAGGGCTTGACTTACTGTCATTCTCAGAAAATCCTGTTGGGGGAAAAAAGAAAAAGTGGGACACAACGGAGTGCAGGTAGGTGCGTATTAGTAGGTGAGTGGCATTTTCACAGGAACTAGGTTTCCCCTTCCTTTCCTCTAATTATTAACTCTAACAGAGAAGGAAAATCCCAGGACTTTCTAACCACTTATCTGGTAGTGGTTAGAAGATCTACTGAAAGGACAGGAGCCCCTCCCACCCCCCTTCATTCTTCAGGGCTCATTAGTGAATACATCAGTAAAATTGAATCTGGAAGGATTAACACAATTCTTTCGTACCTTTAATTAACAGAGATGCAGAGGAGAGCAAGGGTGGTTCTGTGGACCCCAAGCTGCAGGTAGTTTCCCCAGATCCTTGCTAAGACACCTGGTCACTTTTGTCAGGGAGCGCATCAGAGGATCCTGGGGTGATTTGAGGTTGTAAGAGTAGCAGTGAGCTCCAGGTGGGAATCTCAGAATTGTCCAGCAATCAAGCCCTTTGGCCAGTGCCTAGAGAACGCTCTGGAGTCAGTCACCCCGGAGGCAGAGAGAAGCATATCCTGAGAATTAGTTCACTTGAATAAATGAAATGATTGTTGAGACCTGGGACCACCCAACAACCCCTAGTAGATTCTGAACTACCTCCAGACTTGGCAGGGAATTGCTGTTGATTAGGCCATCATCCCCTTCTCATTCCACAATCCCTCAGTCTTCAAGTAGTCCATTGCCCAAAGCCAGTTCTATTAGTTGAATGTTGTGAGGAATCAGAGATGTTCAGGATCAGGATTTAAAGAAAGAGAACCTTGATTCCAGTAGTCTTCTCTGTCCTTCCAATAACCTTAAAGGCTTGTGGTCCTTATGTCTATGGAGAGCAAACTTCATTATTATTATTATTAGTTCTACCAAGTTCACTGAAAAGTAGTTCAATATTTGGCACTAAACACCTTCTCTAAAGCAACTGTGATTTAGTAATTTTAACCATGTCATCATTGTTACTCTCAAAGGATCATTCTGAGGGGTAAGCATTTTGGATGACAGTGGCTTAAACTTATTAATTATGATTACTTGTATTCACAGAGAGAAGGTGTCTTCTTTAACACTTACTGGAATTCCTGGTGAATTTTCTTCTTAGTGAAAGTTTTTCTCCTTTTTCAAAAACACTATATTTCTCAGTGAATCATGCCTCTGAATTTTATGCTTGTAAATTTAATTATATAATGTCATTTATACTCAGATTATTTGGATATTTAGAAATATGTTGGAGAACAAGGCAGAAGCAAATAAAGCTCCAAACTTGAGTATCAGGTACTAAGTATTAGAACCACATACTCACAAAGAAAGGCACTCATAGAGCATATAAATATAATGAGTAAATTCTTACATATCCAGAAAATTTCTAGTTGGGTATAATTTTTATTTTTCTGTGAAAGTAACTTGGATACTTTAGGAAGTTCATTTGGTAATACTTTTCAAATATTACCCTAGTGGATTAGGATGAAGTGCTACGTTCCAGAACAATGAATGTCTTGTCAGTCCAAGGAAGTAATTTGCACTGGATGAGAGTCGTCCAAGTTTTTATTTTTTCTTTTTACAGTAGAAAGCGAAAATATATTAGCAGTCATGTTTAGGTGATTGCCACTTCAGTCTTTCATTATTCCAAAAAACAGTTTTATTTGAGCTTTTTTCCTGAGAACTTTCTCTTGCATTTATGGAATATATGGTCACACCTGATACATAATCTTACATTTCCCAAAAGGAAGTGAGACTTTCTACACCAGACGGTTGCAGTTGGAAGTTATCTCTCCGAGATCATGTAAGGCAACTTCCTCCATCTACCAATGCGAAACTGAGAATAGAGACCAAAGTGACTGCCTGTGGATAAAAAGTCCACTTGTGGCCAGCTCTCCTGAATCCTAAAGTCTTTTCTCCCTTCCTTGGTGTTCAAATTACCACACCTCTTAAAATCTATCCAGTTTAACAAATATTTTTTGAGGGCTGGCTGCCAACTGCTGTGTGAGGTTCTCTGGAGGCACATAGACATGAATAAGCCGTGATTAACATTCAGAGCAGATTACAGTTCAGAGATGGAACCAATCATACCAGAAGATACTCTGGAGTACAAGCTGGAAAATGCAAATGGGGAGGGAAGAGAGCAAGAGAAAACCTCCTCCTGGCGCTGCCAGCTATGTATTTCCAGGACAACTTTAGTCCACAGGATTTGTGTATCTTCCTAAGCAGTATTTTCTCAAATTTCCATTTGCTAAAGTGTCATTTCCTCCCCCTCCCCATCTATGATTTTACTGGGAAGGGTGAGGAAGTAAGACAATAAAATAGTCTCCTCTAGCCAAACACCTGCTCCTTACCTCCCATGGAGGAGAATCACAGCCTCTCAACTCGGTGCAGTAATTTTCCTTTCCTGCTTTAAGATCCCTACCCCAGGCCTTGCTGAATTCTGAGGTTCCTTAGTATCCTCTCTTTCTGCGGCCTGATGGTGGGTGCAGGGAGCACCTCTCCCTGGCCCTTCCGGAATGCCTTACAGACTCTGGGCCAGCCCTTTCCTTAGGCACCACTCAGCTTTGCCAGTTCTAGTTCTCAGCAGACTTGCTTCAAAACTAGAGGTTATTTCAGTCACCTTGTGCAGTGCAATTACGCAGGGCTGGTCCTTTTGTGACGGGCTTATTTCTCTTAGCAGAATGTTCTCCACGTTCAGCCACGTTATCGCTTATAAAATAGTCAAACTCATAGAAATGGAGAGGAGAGGGGTGGCTGCCAGGGCCCAAGGAGAGAGGGAAACAGGAGTATTATTCAAAGAGTACAGAGTTTCAGTTCTGCCACATGGATAAGTTCCAGAGATCTGCTCTACACCACCATACTGTATTGTATACTTAAAAATGTATTGAGGGTACATTTTGTGTTAAATGTTCTTACCACAAAGCAAAACAAAACCAAAGAGTACACTTTGGGAATATGGAAAGGAGTGTATTTACTATGCTAGTTTTGATATGAATCCTAAATTTTAGATGATGAAACTCTACCTGATCAGTTCTTCTTTCTTTTTCCAATCCTTTACCCCCTTCTCCAAATCCCCTTATATCCCACAATGGTCTTACATGCATCTGGACACGCCAGTCCACATGCATAATCTTGTACACATTGGACACACAACACACAGCAGCATATGCATGCATGCACACACCATCACCCCTAACTCAGTTTCCCCTCTAGGCTGCACTGACCCGTGCACAGAAAGTCCTGAGAATAGAGTTGCAATAATAAAAGAAGGTTTCACACCAATTTCTCTTCACCCTTTGCAAAGAAAACTTTCTTGAGACAGACATAGTAGAATTTTTTTTTTTTTTTGTTAGCGAAACTTACTGGAATTCCTGATAAAACATAAAATGATTGCCTCTGCTATCTGCCTAAGATGTATTACACAACATTCTATCTGTTGTGATGGATAGCATATACTTCAGAGTTAATTTTACTTAATATTATGGAAACTAAATTTTTGAAAAGATAGGTTTTTATTTTTCTTATACACAGAAATTTTATACTGTATAAAAATCTTCAAATGAATAATGTACATGTGTATTATTTAAGACATACAGGTGCTATCTGTAAAGTAAAATCGACAAGTCAGTTTTTATGCTGACCAGCTGTGAAATGTTGTTTTAGCTTTTCTCACACAATTATGCGCATATTACTTGCTTTTATGAGTTACCCAGTTTCTTTTTTTTTTTTTTTTCTCCTTTATTTTCCGGAAATCATCTCAAAATCAAACCTTACTGGAAACACATGGAAAATCAGGAATTTCCAGCCTAAAGTAATTTGAAACACTTGAGGTTTTTATTTTTTCCTTCATGATGGCAAATTTAAGCAAAGATTTCAAATCCTGTAATGAGTAGTAATTGTAACAGGTAGAAGTTGTTTCCTAGCAACAATTAATTGTTTTCTTTTTTTTTTTAATTAAAGTTTCATGGAAACAACACCTTACACAAGCAAGCTCCTGAGTATCACAGTCTTTGTTGACACCCTTCAGTCTCTCCATGTTAAATGTTTTTGTCTTACTCTGGTCAGTGAAATAAGATGCTGACCTGTTAATCGAAACAAAGTTGATAGACACCAATCAGTAACTGCCTCCCTTCCAGCTGGGCAGGCTGGAAATAGAAACAGGAACCATGTAGCCAATTGGCCTACCTCCCATCCACAATGCTGGGGTCACTGCAAGTCCCTCTGATGGTTTAAGAAAGATACGCAGTATCATTTTTTCATGACTGTCCATGGATTAATATGTATCTCTCTAACACACATCTTTCCCAGTTAGGCACTAACAGATGGAAGAACAGATGATTCTCCATGAAGACTGGGGTTCAGGTAAAGGTTTTGAGGTTTTTACTTACTTTCTTTTACTCAGGAGGTGTCCTTCTTCCTACACCCCTCTTCCCGTCCCTAGGATCATTTTGGAAACACCAAGGGAGAATGCCACCATTACTTACTGCCTAAATGAGAATGCGATTCTATGTCTCAGGGAGGACCCTTCTTCCATGTCAATCACCATCAACTCTCTCCCTTTTCTCTTCCCAGTCAATCAGACTTGAGTCTGTGGGAAAGTTCCTTTCCTCAGTAGCTGGAATACCCCAGAATGCCAACATGATTGCTATCTCTGATCTTTGAAAATATGAGCAGATGAGCTTGAAGCAGCAAGAAGAGACAGAGAAGTAAAGTTCGATTGATTTCTAGTTCAGGGAACTCATCTTTGATGGCATTTTCCTGCATTCTTCCCCAAAGCCAGACTCTTGCTTTTGTTTCTCTCTTTTCCTCATTTTGGGATCTTCTTCCAATCCATCCACACCCTTTCCAGTCTGGGTACATGATAAAACCAAGATTCCTCTTGACCCTCACACATGCAGGACATCAAATTTTTCGAGAACAAATCTGGGTAAGAAAGGATGGACTTGTCACTCATAAGACTCAAATCTGTGTTCAAAATCATCCCCTTTAGGGAGTCCTCACTGATGTAAGAAAAATGTTAAGGTTTGAAGCCAACAGCCAAGAAAGAATTCTTGAGACATCTTTTGTGGACAAAGGTGATTTTATTAAAAGGGACAGGACACATGGGTAGAAAGAGCTGTACTGGGATCACAAGGAGTGGCCCATTATATACTTTCAAATTGGGAGGGGGATAGAAATAGCTTAAGTCTCTAAGGAGTTTTGGAAGCAAGTTTTCCAGGACCTTGAGGGGTCTAGCTATTGTTGGGAAAAGGTCACTTATTACTGTCTAATAAGACCTTAGTCTTGAGACACTTCTGCTGTATATTGGTAAGTCACATGCTTGGGGGATGATTGCCAACACGTATCTTGGGGATGGGGGGTAGAGAAAAAGGAAGTTTCCAAAGGAATTTTTATATGTCAAAGTAGATTTACAGGATCCTAGGGGTTGGGCTAAGGACTGCCTTTTGCCCTTAGCAAAGTATTAACATTGAGGCAACTGAGTTTCTAGAGGAAGGTCACTCTGCCTGTTTCAGGGATGTGTCAATGGGCTGGCCATAAGTGGTAAGGAAATTTAATTTTTCTTTTGCCTCTGTTTCCCACATCACTCACCAGATCTGCCCACAAAGGTTATCAGGTCTTTGATGGCCCATGTCAGTTTAAGTCCAAAATTTTTAGGTGACTCTGTTGAATGGTACCTGAAAGGGTTCTTTGGATGTATAACTTTAGAATTGATTACAGTAGTTAGATGTGAATTATGAAACACATATTTACAGGTAATTATATAAACTTTAGCATTGTTTTCTGCATTTCACATTTTCGTTTATTTCTGCCAAAGCATTAATCGCATTGTCATTATTTCATTTGGCATCATTTTATTTCATCTGTTAACAGATAAAGTGGCTTTCTTTCAGAAAATAGTGCAGATTAAGACTAAAGGTGGAGGCATTCACAGAGGGAAACTGTCATGTATTGCAGAGAGAAAGTCTCTCCCCTATATTTCACAGATAAACCCTACAGAACTTTCAGAAAACAACCACTGTATCTCTCATTCTTGTCCTCCTGTGTTTATGCTCCTGACAGTATGAAAATTGTTAATGTGCCTGTCTTTTTGTCCCTCCTGACATCACAGAGCATGGGGACTGCTACCCTCATCTACACATACCGCCGGCACCACCAAAACAGACCTGTGCTTAACTGATTTCAGTTAAATCCCACAGGATTTAAGTGAGGAGAGACAAAGCAAAATAATAATAGTTATAATAATAATAATAATAATAATAATTGCTTATTCTTTATAATCTTGGCCTGAACTGAAGGAAAAGAGAAAGAATTACAGGTCATGAAAAGAACCATGACTCTAACTCAGTTTAATAGATGCTTTTGGATTCTAGACCCTTACATCCAGAAGAGAATTCAGGCAGTTGTCGGTACTTAAGGAAAGACTCAGTGATCCTTGTCTTTCCCACCACACAATGTAATATATCATACCCTTAGGATTAATGGATATGGTATTCACATTTCCAGTCACTGGGTGGTTCCATGAAGAACTTATGTATATAGTACACAGAGATTCATGATTTGAAATGTGGCCAGCCTAGCAGCTGTCTGGCATTTCTGGTTCTGGGTTTTGTTTATTTCGTTTTGAATACTCATTATCACATAACAAGCAAATAACGTAAAGAGATTGAGCAAAAACTAAAACCACAACTCTTTGTTTCTTCCAAAGAAACCTCCTAAAGCCTCACAATGTGACCTTATCCGGAAATTGGGTTGTTGCAGATATAATTAGTAAGATGAGGTCATACTGGGATCAGGCGAGGCTTTAAATCCAGTAACTGGTATCCTAAAAAATCACAAATACTCACACACACACACACACACACACACACACACACGGAAGATGGCCATGTGGAGATGATACAGAGGCTGGAGAGACACAGCAGCTCAAGGCAAGGAAGACCAAGGATTGTTGGGAACCTTCTGGAAGAGGCAAGGAGAGATTCTCCTTTAGTGTCTCCAGAGAGAGTGTGGCCTGGCTGGCCCTTAGAAGTTGGACTTCTAGCTTCCAGAAGGTGAGAGAACACATTTCTGTTGCTTGAAGTCAAAACCAACGAAACATACCTACAGCTTTTTGTTCAAAGGAGTTAACTGCTATTGTTGGTGGTGGGAGTGACAAGAACATAAATAAGCCTGTGCTTTAAGACAGAAAAGAAGATGGAAACAGTTGAAAGGAGAATCCAGTGGTGGCTTGGATCTACCACAGGAACGTTTTCACCTCTGGAAGGATAAGGAAAGGAGGTAGATGGGACAGAACCTTGAGGTGGTTAGTGCAATGCAGTATACTCATCAGGGAGATAAACATTTGAAGAAAGTTGCAAGATGGCAAAATGTGTTATGCACAAAAGGTATACCACAGTGAATCGCCAATAAAGTGAGGTTGAAAGGTGAGAGAATGCAAAGTTTTCTACAAAGCTGAAGATGGTGAAGATAAGACACAGGCAATTGGGTTAAGCATGCCTGGAGTAAAATATTGGTTGGAAACTTCCAG
This sequence comes from Enhydra lutris kenyoni, assembly GCF_002288905.1. NCBI lineage: Eukaryota > Metazoa > Chordata > Mammalia > Carnivora > Mustelidae > Enhydra > Enhydra lutris. The sequence goes on from NW_019154086.1 coordinate 97,732,624, forward strand.
AATCATTGTATTTTTTGCCACATGTGAAGTCAACAAATGCATTATTTCACATTATTAATTTCATTAATAAGTGAATTAAATAATTCATTTATAATTATTCATAAATAATTATAAAAATATTATTCATAAATAATAATTTAATGTGAAATAATCTCACATTATTTCACATTATTTCAATATTTCATTATTGCCCCACAGATGTTTTGAAGAGAAGCTTGTAAGAAGAAATAATATGTCCAATAAGGAAAATACCTTCCCAAATGCTCATCCATGAGATGGGTAAGAAAACATGGGAATTTAAAGAGGCCAAGGATAAAATGACTCATCTACTTTTGTGGCAATGTAACATATTTTGGGATTAAGACTCACTTGTTTTCCTGTTCTGTCATTTCCCAACCTTAAGGGACTTGAATAAGAACTCCTTGAATGTTTATTGACATTCCATTAAAAAGAGTATAAGCCATGGCCAAATTTTTTTTATTTTTTCCTTCAAAAATGTCCACAAGTACTTTGTGCTAAGGTAGGATTTTAAAATGTGTGGGTTCTCAATGTTTTCTTTGTAGGACAGAGTGGGATGCTTTCTCTTTCTTAATTTTTCTGCTGAAACAGGGAAAATAAATTTCCAACCTCTGTAAAGCAGGAATCTCATCTATTTTGGAGTCTTCTATCCCTTTAAAAGTTACTGAGAACCTCTAAAAATTTGGTTTATGAGCAGTCCTCCATATGTGGTTATATCTACTAATAGTTATGATAATAGAAATGAGACCTTAAAAATAAATATTTGTTGATTCGTTTGCTAATAACAACAATAAACCTATTCAATGCTAATTTAGGTAATATATTGTATTTGAAAAACAACTATATTTTCCAAAATGAAAAACATTTAGTAAAGTGAGTGGTATTATTTTATATTTTTGCAAATCTCTCTAATTTGGATTCTCATACCTGCTTCTGTATTCAATCACTGTAACATCATAAGTCACTTACCTTCCAGTGTGATGTCTTTATATTATTATAAAAATTATCTTGATCTTAGGGATCTCCTGAAAGGGTTTGAAAAACACTGCTCTAGGAACTTGGTACTTGAAACCAGTGTCTTCATGCCTTGGGAGCTTATAGAAATCCAGAATCTCAGGCCTTGCCCCAGACCCATTGGACCTGCATTTTCAGAAGCTCTCCACATATGTCACACACTCACTAAAGTGAGAAAATGTGCTGTTCTAGGATACAAATCAAAGGACACTGTTGCTTGCTTGCTTTGCATCTCTTACTGACGTCTCCCTAGACGAAAACAGAGGATCAGCTAATAGGTAAATGAAAAAGAAAACTGGCTTGACCAATTTGGATTGTTCAGAGTTCCCCATTGGGAATAATTAATATGGCAAATATCAGTATGCTTAGATGAACCATTTTGTTTGTTTGTTTGTTTGTTTGGTGGGGTGAGTTCTCTGTGCTCAAAGTTGTATGGAGCAATGTTGGTAAATACCTTGTTTATAATTCTTCCTAAAAGTAGGTCCAAAATACTAAACAAAGAAGTCAAAAGGAAGGAGAATCAAGTGTGTGTGTGTGTGTGTGTGTGTGTGTGTGTGTGTACATACACAAAGTAAATATGTATCTAATATATATTTAAGATTTATTTATTTAAGAGAGAGTGTGTGTGTGAGCAGGAGGGGCAGAGGGAGAGGGAGAGAGAATCCCAAGGAGACCTCACATTGAGTGCAAAGCTCAACCTGGGACTTGACCTCATGACACAGATCATGAAATGAGCTAGAACCCAGAGTCGGATACTTAACAGACTGCACCACAGAGGTGTCCCATGTGGCACTTATATTTTGATCCTTAGCAGGGTCTATGGCTTATTTCTCAGCTTGCTCAGAAGGGGATGTTTGTGATAAGTTATTACCCTCCCATGTCTTTATTACCCTCCCATGTCTCTAAACCCACCAGATGTTGAGTCTTCTGTCCAAAGTTTAGTCCAGTATGTGAGCCCAGTATTTATACTGTTGTTATTGGAGATGAAGTGATAGTCCAGAACTTAATATTTGCTCAATTATGCTTTTTTTTGACAACAATATGCTGTATTCTTATTGATTTAGAGGGTGTTATTTTTAACAAGGTGTTGAGACTTATGATCAAAAACTCACAAAGCTTATGTGAGTTACATGTTGAGTACATAAACTTATACTAAGTTTATACTTAGACATGTTTACATCCCTCTGCTCAAAATTGTAACAGAGATGGATAAGGTAAAATAGAAAAGTAGGAATAGGTGTTTTGTAAAGGGTGTTTCTTTGGACCAGAAACAAATTCAGAGTCATAAAGGCATAGGTTTTCTGGACTCCGGGGCAGGTGGACAGTGGCACTAGGACTCCAGTTTTATAAGGGACTAGGGGTAAAACTACAGTGCTCAATAATACATGGAGGTCTGTGAATAAATAGTTTTTACTTGAAAGAATAGGATTTTATAAAACAGCATGAAGGTATAATAAAAAAGAACAAGAGGGGAGTGTAAAAAGGAACACATTAGAAATATGGGAAATAAACATATGTTTTCAAAATATAAAACTAATATTCTGTGCCTGGTGCTGACTGAGGATACTGAGAGGTCCATGCCACTGGAAAAAGGTTAGCAATTCAGTTGCCCCTGGAATGACAGGCACAGCTTGCCTCACAGGGGTGGCCTGGGGGAACACCACGTGCTGGTCAGGACCCAGAAGCAGGAGATGGCAAGCACTGAGACCTTTACTGGTGTTTCCACAGCAAGGCAAGGCAAGGCAAGGCAAGGCAGGGTAAAGAGTGTAGGATTATCTAACTAGGATCATTTCATCAGGCTTTGAGCCATAGGTGAGGTCCCTGGTGTCCTGATTGATGGCCATGGGATGATTAAGGCAGAGGAATACTGTTTTCTGTAGTACATGAGCAAGATAGAGGAGGTATGGCTCTGGATTGGTCAACTTGCATATCAAAGCCTAGTCCTGGGATGGATAGTGCCCAGTGCCTCCCTAGTCAGAAAGTTTTTTGTTTGTTTGTTTTAGGATGTCAGAACGTAACAATACACAGAAAGTAAAGTTATATACAACACACCCATATACTCTGCATGCAGCTGAAGATGGTGACTTGGAAGAAGGTACTGAAGATTTAATCTACCTAGTGTGTCTCTGTGTTAGTGCATTTCAGCTGCTATGACAAAAAGTACCACAGGTTGGGCGTCTTGTAAACAACAAACCCTTATTTCTCACAGTTCTGGAAACAATGTCCAAGATCAGGGTGCCCATATGGTCTAGGGGTCCTCTATTCAGTCACTGAAAGGAAGGGGAGTTTTTAAGAAGTGCAGAAGGCTTTTTAGTGAAACAGAAATTAAGTATAAATAAATGAGAGAGAGAGAAAAAAAGGAAGGCTAATTTAGGCTCAGATGGAGATAGAATTAGTGAGCTTTAATAGTGAGGAGAGAAGAAAGAGAAAATTACCAGCTAATGTGTGGCAATATCCAAGCAGGATTTAGCTTTACTGTTAAAAAGCAAAAAATTTTCAACTGGGGGGAATTGAAGGAAAATGGGCAACAGGTACAAACTTTCCTTTATAAAATAACTAAGCACTAGGGATATCAGGTACAGCATAAGGATCATAGCTAACACTGTTGTATGATATACAGGGAAGGTGTTAAGAGATTAAATCCTAAAAGTTCTCGTCACAAGGAGAAATTTTTTCTTTTTATTGCGTCTATACAAGATGATGCCTGGTGACAAAACCTCTTATAGTTATCATTTCACAGTATCTGTAAATCAGACCATCATGCTGTATACCTTAAACTTAAGGAGTGATGTACATCAGTTATTTCTCAATAAAACTGGAGTGGCGGAGGGAGAGGGAGAGAGATAGACAGAGGAGAGAGAGAAGGAGAGAGAGATTTCCCTTAGCTAAGCTGAAGGGAAAGAGAAAAATAAATAGGTTTTTGGATGGTGATGGTGTTTGGTTTAGGAAACTGAATTAAAGTTTGAATGTCTATATGTGGGGCAGCACTCAGGCTAAGTAAGTAGGATAGGGCTTTCTAGTATAGTTTATACATGAAACTGAAGAGAAACACTTCCCTCTTTTATTTTGTAGAGTGATCCACAAGAAGGCAGTGGCTAGGGAAAGGGTTGCCATAGGAAGCCTTAGCTCCCACTTCCCAGTCTTCTCCAAAGAGGAAGCTTAGAAGAGATGCTTTGACCAGATACCGGTGTGGCAAAGAGGATTCTTAGAAAGTAGAGGGGAGGACTGTGCTCTTTACCTCAGAGATCTCACTTTTTCCCTGAGTTTTCTCATGCTCTAACAAGTTCAATGAGGCACTTGTTTTAAACAACAGGTGGTTCCTCACTTACATTGATTTGACTTATGATAAGTCCCATGCTCAGTGTTCTGCCAACTACTCAGAGCTCTGGCAGGAGGCCACGCATGGTTATGTAATTGAGAATGTCTGTTTTCTGACACGAACCAATACTTAAGACTTCAGATGGCCTCCTCACAGCCTATACAGCTCCCTCTGCCCAGGTTCTTTTTGACTCCTGGCCTTAAGTATTCCTTACCAACAATTAATAAAAATCATGGAGGATACATGATGAAAAGCTTTACTACTTACCTTTGTGAACATATTCTTTCATTTTTTTAACCAAGTGGTACCAACAGCCAAATATTTACTGAGCACTTTCCATGTGACAGGCATGATAGCGTCATTTTATATAGATGAATGTATTTAATCCTTTAAGAAATTTAGGAGAGGGACATTATAAATTCTGTTTTGCTTACAGGTATGTTAAAACTTGAAAACGATGTGTGACTTGGGCAAAGCCAAAGAGTGGTATGTGGCAGAGGGGAGACTAATCCAAGTTTCCTGACTCCAGATCTTGATCCTTAAGAGACAATATTGTTATTCCCTCAGAGGTCCTTGGTTGCTTACTTTTATCCACAAAGTATTTCTATGAATTATACCTTCAGTAAACTAAGTATTTTTGTGTGTTTGGTTAGTGCATTACTCAAGCATATTAACGTCTCTATACCGCTCAACTTCTATACTGTGCCGCATAGAAATTTATGATTTAATGAGAAACAGTTTTAATATAGAAACTGATCATTTTATGAAAATAATTGAGCATCAGGATATTGATTAGAAAATATCCTCTTATTACAACATGGCATCCATGGGAAAACAAAAGGGAACTGGAGTCATTTCATTTACAACCCATGTGGTTAGTTATACATTTAACGAGTATCTTATAGCGGTTGAGGAAAAGGATCGAGTAGAAGGTGAAGTCTTTGAAAGAGAAATTTCATCTTCGTTTTTTCAATCATCTTCAATTTTGATTCTTTGGTATAGATGATGTGATATTGACCTAAGATCAGAGATTTAGAAATCTAACCAGTTCCTTATGCGTTGACATCGTCCTTGTCAAGAACAATTCTTGTTGATGATTCTGATGGTTTATAGATCATTCTGAGGTGTGAATGGACTGTCTTCTGAAACCAGCTTACTATCTATCCAGAAACCTTGGGAGATTCTTACTGCCTTCGTGAATTTTCCTGGTCTAAGATTGGATCATTAGCTTTGCAGATAAGAAATTGGATCTTTCATTTTCCTGGCACACTCACTTTTCAGATCTGGAAACCCTCCTTGATATGTAATTTCTTTGGCATATTACATTTACTGATAAAGCCAGCAGCTCTGTTAATCATGGAAAATGTTTCTTTCCCCTCTCATCATGTGTTCTGTCCAATAACGGGCCAGAAGAGAATAATCTCTTATCCTGGCTACAGGATTATGATTTAATATATACAAACAAATTTATGTACTCTCTCCTCTTCTACTACTGAGTTAGTTTTTTGGCAAACCCTTAAAATGTTTTCTAAAATAGAATTAAAAAAAGAATTTATTTGGTATAAGGAATTGTTGGAAAATTTTATGAATTATATAACATTTAGAAATGTTGAGAAAAACGTGGTAAAATTATCACCCAGAATAACATCTTAATAGTAAGGCAACTATAATTTTTGTGTATTTTATTCCAGCCTTTAGTTTTACAATTTTATCAATTTTATTTTTTAGTATACAGATTTCTTTTAATAAATTTTATTTTATTTATTTATTTTTTTTTTAATTTATTTATTTATTTATTTATTTTTTTATTTTTTATAAACATATATTTTTATCCCCAGGGGTACAGGTCTGTGAATCGCCAGATTTACACACTTCACAGCACTCATCATAGCACATACCCTCCCCAATGTCCATAATCCCACCCCCCCAACCCCCCTCCCCCCATTAACCCTCAGTTTGTTTTGTGAGATTAAGAGTCACTTATGGTTTGTCTCCCTCCCAATCCCATCTTGTTTCATTTACTCTTCTCCTACCCCCTTAAGCCCCCATGTTGCATCTCCTCTCCCTCATATCAGGGAGATCATATGATAGTTGTCTTTCTCCGATTGACTCACTTCGCTAAGCATGATACCCTCTAGTTCCATCCACGTCGTCGCAAATGGCAAGACTTCATTTCTTTTGATGGCTGCATAGTATTCCATTGTGTATATATACCACATCTTCTTTATCCATTCGTCTGTTGATGGACATCTAGGTTCTTTCCATACTTTGGCTATTGTAGACATTGCTGCTATAAACATTTGGGTGCACAGGCCCCTTTGGATCACTACGTTTGTATCTTTAGGGTAAATACCCAGCAGTGCAATTGCTGGGTCATAGGGTAGTTCTATTTTCAACATTTTGAGGAACCTCCATGCTGTTTTCCAGAGTGGTTGCACCAGCTTGCATTCCCACCAACAGTGTAGGAGGGTTCCCCTTTCTCTGCATCCTTGCCAGCATCTGTCATTTCCTGACTTGTTAATTTTAGCCATTCTGACTGGTGTGAGGTGGTTTTGATTTGTATTTCCCTGATGCCGAGTGATGTGGAGCACCTTTTCATGTGTCTGTTGGCCATCTGGATGTCTTCTTTGCAGAAATGTCTGTTCATGTCCTCTGCCCATTTCTTGATTGGATTATTTGTTCTTTGGGTGTTGAGTTTGCTAAGTTCTTTATAGATTTTGGACACTAGCCCTTTATCTGATATGTTGTTTACAAATATCTTCTCCCATTCTGTCAGTTGTCTTTTGGTTTTGTTAACTGTTTCCTTTGCTGTGCAAAAGCTTTTGATCTTGATAAAATCCCAATAGTTCATTTTTGCCCTTGCTTCCCTTGCCTTTGGCGATGTTCCTAGGAAGATGTTGCTGCAGCTGAGGTCAAAGAGGTTGCTGCCTGTGTTCTCCTCAAGGATTTTGATGGATTCCTTTCTCACATTGAGGTCCTTCATCCATTTTAGTCTATTTTCATGTGTGGTGTAAGGAAATGATCCAATTTCATTTTTCTGCATGTGGCTGTCCAATTTTCCCAAGACCATTTATTGAAGAGGCTGTCTTTTTTCCATTGGACATTCTTTCCTGCTTTGTCGAAGATGAGTTGACCATAGAGTTGAGGGTCTATTTCTGGGCTCTCTATTCTGTTCCATTGATCTATGTGTCTGTTTTTGTGCCAGTACCATGCTGTCTTGATGATGACAGCTTTGTAATAGAGCTTGAAGTCCAGGATTGTGATGCTACCAACTTTGGCTTTCTTTTTCAATATTGCTTTGGCTATTCGAGGTCTCTTCTGGTTCCATATAAATTTTAGGATTATTTGTTCCATTTTTTTGAAAAAAATGGATGGTACTTTGATAGGAATTGCATTAAATGTGTAGATTGCTTTAGGTAGCATAAACATTTTCACAATATTTATTCTTCCAATCCAGGAGCATGGAACATTTTTCCATTTCTTTGTGTCTTCCTTAATTTCTTTCATGAGTACTTTATAGTTTTCTGAGTATAGATTCTTAGCCTCTTTGGTTAGGTTTATTCCTAGGTATCTTATAGTTTTGGGTGCAATTGTAAATGGGATTGACTCCTTAATTTCTCTTTCTTCTGTCTTGTTGTTGTTGAGAAATGCAACTGATTTCTGTGCATTGATTTTATATCCTGACACTTTATTGAATTCCTGTACAAGTTCTAGCAGTTTTGGAGTGGAGTCTTTTGGGTTTTCCACATATAGTATCATATCATCTGTGAAGAGTGATAGTGTGACTTCTTCTTTGCTGATATGGATGCCTTTAATTTCCTTTTGTTGTCTGATTGCTGAGGCTAGGACTTCTAGTACTATGTTGAAGAGCAGTGGTGATAACGGACATCCCTGCCGTGTTCCTGACCTTAGCAGAAAAGCTTTCAGTTTTTCTCCATTGAGAATGATATTTGCGGTGGGTTTTTCATAGATGGCTTTGATAATATTGAGGTATGTGCCCTCTATCCCTACACTTTGAAGAGTTTTGATCAGGAAGGGATGCTGTACTTTGTCAAATGCTTTTTCACCATCTATGGAGAGTATCATATGGTTCTTGTTCTTTCATTAATGTGTTGTATCACATTGATTGATTTGCGGATGTTGAACCAACCTTGCAGCCCTGGAATAAATCCCACTTGGTCGTGGTGAATAATCCTTTTAATGTACTGTTGAATCCTATTGGCTAGCATTTTGGCGAGAATTTTTGCATCTGTGTTCATCAAGGATATTGGTCTGTAGTTCTCTTTTTTGATGGGATCCTTGTCTGGTTTTGGGATCAAGGTGATGCTGGCCTCATAAAATGAGTTTGGAAGTTTTCCTTCCATTTCTATTTTTTGGAACAGTTTCAGGAGAATAGGAATTAGTTCTTCTTTAAATGTTTGGTAGAATTCCCCCGGGAAGCCATCTGGCCCTGGGCTTTTGTTTGTTTGGAGATTTTTGATGACTGTTTCAATCTCCTTACTGGTTATGGGTCTGTTCAGGCTTTCTATTTCTTCCTGGTTCAGTTGTGGTAGTTTATATGTCTCTAGGAATGCATCCATTTAGGGAGAGATGTAACACATATCGAGCTCATAACGACCAAAAGCAATTGTTTTAATCATGTTGCTCCCCTCTGTGATTTGGCCTTGCAGCCTTAGCTTCTCCAAATCCTCTGAGAAGGAGGCTTGTGCTCTTCAGAAAAGATCCAAGTCATACTCGCTAGTCAGGTTTTCCAAGAGAGGTTCCCAAGTGTTCCCATAGGTCTGTCTGTGTTCCATGGCAGTCATGACAAATATCCTGGCACCGGAAAGAAGCAGTATATAGATTTTTAAGTTAATACTACAGGGCTTAGAGTTAAAAAAGAGTATTCCCATGCCTCCATGCCTATTAGTTCTGCCTTTCAGAAGCAACTATTTTAAAATGTTTAGTTATTTCTTTTGATACTGGTGTCCATATTGATTGGTGGTAAGCTAATAATGATTTACCAGTTTTGATAATCACACAATGACTTCTTATAGTAGCTAAAGATTGATCTCTTAAATAGCCTTCCTATCCATACGTAAGAGTTAAATAAAAGCTTGGATACAATCAGTAGTTTGTGAAAAGTCCCATTTTCTTAATTTCCAGGAAGCAAGTTTTTTGGCTGAGGGAAGAAAGGGAAGGAAGGGTCAGAGGTTGGAGGAGAGAGGAACATATCAGGCAGGAAAGTAGGAGAATAAATTGCTTAGTCTTTTTATTTCAGTGTGTTCTTGAGAAGGTAAGGGAGAGGCTGTAAATACATGTGGTCAATCTTGCATGGTTGAAGAACAACAATAATAATTTTTAAATGAAAACATTATCTAAAAAATGCATGTAACTCTCTATACTGTGAGTTTTATTTAGATGAAATATTATAGTAATTTGTATATTTTGGATGTGAAGAAAGGGGAACTCTCTTACACTGTTGGTGGGAATGCAAGTTGGTGTAGCCACTTTGGAAAAGAATGTGGAGATTCCTCAAAAAAATTAAAAATAGAGCTACCCTATGACTTGGCAATTGCACCACTGGGTATTTAACCCAAAGACACAGATGTAATGAAAAGAAGGGCCATATGCACCCCAATGTTCATAGCTGCAATGTCCACAATAGCAAACTGTGGAAAGAGCCAAGCCAGACAAATGGATAAAGAAGATGTAGCCTATACATACAATGGAATAGTACTCAGCCATCAGAAAGGATGAATACCCAACTTTAGCATCAACATGGATAGGACTGAAAGTGATCGTGCTGAGTGAAATAAGTCAAGCAGAGAGAGTCAATTGTCATATGGTTTCATTTACTTGTAGAACATAAGGAATAACATGGAGGACATTAGAAGGAAGGGAAAAGTGAAGCGGGGAACATCAGAAGGGGAGACGAACCACAAGAGACTGGACTTTGAGAAACAAACTGAGGGTTTTAGAAGTGAGGGTGATGAGGAGATGGGTGAGCCTGGTGGTGGGTATTTGTAGAACATGTATTGCATGGAGCACTGGGTGTTATACATAAATAATGAATCATGGAACACTACACCAAATACTAATGATGTACTGTACGGTGACTAACATAACATAAAAAAAAATCAGTAAATTGATACATTTTTGAACTCCAAAGATATAGCATCTGTAGTTGAAATGAGCATGATTTTTACTTACATCCTTTAAACAAACTAAAAGCAACATCCATAAATATGCTGAAGTTTGTTTGTAGTTGAAAAATTATATTTTTTCTCAAAGAACAAAATCTGGGTCAAACACACCCCAAAATATGTGCTTTAATTATTTGATTATTTTAAATAGTGTGTTTATGAAGTAGTTTGCTGTGCTAGGAATAGCTTGGCATTGGGGTTGAAGAATCACGTGTTTCGTTTGAAAGTCCATTCTGCCGAGTAAATTTCCTCATCTATTAAAATGTCCAAAATAACATTTTCTTCATCCATTAAAATGAGAAAATTACCAGTTTCCATATCTATTACAATAACATTTCTCTTCAGCAATGTTGGGTGAAATAGTTATTTTTATAGATACTTTGGAGCCTTTAATATTTTTATAGATACTTTGGAGCCTTTAATAATTAGAAATTGCTCTGGGCACCTGGGTGGCTCAGTTAGACTCCTGATTTCAGCTCAGGTCATGATCTCAGGGTTCTGGGTTGGAGGCCCCCGCCAGGCTTGTGCAAGGTGTGGACTGCTTGGGATTCTCTCCCTTCCCCTTTGTGCCCCCACTCTATTTGCATGCTCTCTCTTCCTCTCTTTCTAAAAAGAAAAAAAAAAAAAAAAAGAAAAGAAAAGAAAAAGAAAAAGAAAGAAATTTCTCTGTTGCAGAATTATAGAAAGCAATACTGTGGAGTACCTCCCAAAAGGATATGATAAAGTTAGAACTCAGCTCAGGATATGAATGGGACCGTTTTTACATTCATGAAAAGGAACCATTCACCAAACAAAAAAGATGCCAAGTCCATGTACATAATTCTTGCTATGGAAAGTTTCTCTACTATTTCAATTTACTTTCTTTTGAACAAAGACATCAAACTTGTGAGATGTTTGTATGTGGTCATTAGCCTGTGAAGCTTTGGACACTGATTGATTATCAATAGAAAAGAATTACCAAGCCCATAAATAAAGAATGACCCTGGCTTTCAAGCAAAAAAGAAAATAAGAAAATAATCATTATTTATTTGTGTGATCCTGTATCATTGCATCATGGGTGGGGAAAAAAAGAGGAATATTCTGGTTTATTTCCTAGACCGTTATATTTTTTTAAATGTGTTTGGATGGCATATAAATGTAATAAGTATCTCACTATATATAAATGTATATCATTTTATATATACTATTTTGCTGTGTAAGATTACTAAATTACAAATGCCGTTTCATTTGAACTTCTTTGTTAAGTCTGCTTCTGGAATTTTAATGAAGCTCAATACAGAGAGTGCCTCGTTATCTAGTTGATGCACACATCCTCGGATGTCCATATCCATAGATCACTGTACATTGTTATATGGTGCTACAGTCTAAGAAATTCATATAAAAGGAGGAGGAGACTCATATAGAATGCCATGTATATTTAAAGCCAAAACATTTCAAAGTCAATCAATCATTAAAAAGTTACTACGTTGCATTTGTGCTCAAGGAGATAGAACATTTTTATTGACAGCCAATTCACCTCTTGTTTGAGCAAACTTTCACCTTCTTAATGGCACATTTACCACCTCCCCTGTCTAATCTACAACCTCTTCACCTACTATCTTTTACTTTCCACACTGCCAACCCACTCAAAATCCAAAATGAAATAAAATAAACACAAAAAATTAAACATTGCGTGAGTGACTTGTTTCCTTCCTCACTCTTCTTGTGCTGCTTGACCTTCTTAAGGTCCTGGAATCACCCCAAGCTGAATGTCACCAGCCCAGAGCCTGGACAAAGTAGGTGGACAGTAAATATTTATTAAATGAATGAATGAGTTGAGTAAACAGTCTGCAAGCTCCCCCATCTTTCCTTTTTCTGTTCATAACATTGGCATCCATTCAATCCATGGCAGAAAAAAGGCAAGACAAAGCAAAACAAAACAAAACCTTGGATTCCTCCTCATTCCTGACATTTAATTTGGTCAGAAAGTCCAGGTAATCTGCACTCTAAAAAATAATGAAATTTATCTCTTCCTCTCTGTCACCTTTGTCATATTATCTCAGCTGGTGTGTTGCAGTTGTTTTTTAAGTGATCTCATCTGTCAGCCCTCACTGTAGCTTCTTCTTTGCATAGCTTCTAGGGAGAACACAGAATGATATAGATATATATAGATAGATAGATCTGTATATATATCATAAACTCCTATTGACTAACTGTGTCAGAGTTTTTTACAAGAGTAAGTCCAAAATCTTCAGTACCAAATCAAAGACCATCAACTATAAGCCCCCAGATTGCCTCTGATACTCATCGCTGGCTTTCCTTACATTCATTTCACATTTTGGTTGAATAGGATTGCTTTCCGCTTTTCAAACACCTCATAAACTTTCATTGCTCCTACATCCTTTTACTTCTTATTTCTGCTACGTTAAAGATCTCCTTTCTCTTATTTATCTGGAGAAGATGAATATAACCTGTAATTACAGCTAAAAGCATTGCTGTGATCCTCTCCTTAGCCCAAGGAGAAACCTCTTTTGTGCACCTGCCCTTGTTGCAAGGGCTTGACATGTGTCTGGCCTCCATAAAACCGTGATAATCACTGTGGAAGAAACCTTCTCTACTTTTGTTTGTACCTGTAGTAGTTTCCTGTGGCTTCTTCAACAAATGATCACAACTTGGTGTCTTTAACAACAGAAATTTGGTGTCTCATTGTTCTAAAGGCCAGAAGTCCAAAATCAGGATCACAAGACCAAAATCAAAGTGATAGTAGGGATGTGCTTTCTTGGTGGGTTTTAGAGGGGGATCTGTTCTGTGTCTCTGCCAGTTTTCAGCATTTTTTACCTTGTAGCCCCACCATCCAATCTGTTGTCTTTCTCGTCACTTTTCCTTTTCTTGTTTGTGTCAGATCTCTTTGACTCCCTCTTATAAGGACGCGTGTGATAGGATTTAGGGGCCTGTCCACATAATCCTGGATAATCTCCTCATCTCAAAATTCTTAATTTGATTGCATCTGCAAGTAACCTTTTTTTTTTTCTTTTCTAAATAAGGTAACACTTACTGGTTCTAGGGATTAAGGGACCACTATTCAATTCACTATGTCTGCTCTGGTCCCGAAGTGTCATGTCCATCTTGACACAAAATATGGTCACATCATGCTCTCATTTCCAAAAGTCTCACCTCATTACAGCATCAACTCAAGTCCAAAAATCTTATTTAAATATCATCAGATTAAAAGTCCCAAATGTCATCACCCAAATCATCTAAATCAGGAATAGATGAGACTCTGGGTATGATCCAACTTGATCCTCTCTATCTGTCAACCGTGAAGCCAGAAAAGAAGTGATCTGTTCACAAAATATGATGGTGGGCCAGACTTAGTATGGTAGATATAAAACTTCCTATCCCTAAACGGAGAAAATGAAAGGAAGATAGGGGTTGCTGGTCTCATGCAATTATGAAAACCAAAGGCATGTCCCCTTGGGTTTCAAGGCCTGGGAATAATCCCCTGTGGATTTGGAGTCTCTGGCCTCTGGGTCTATGGCTCCAATCCCTGGGTTTATGGTTCCAGCATCTGTGCCCATTGTTCCAGCCTTTCCAACTGTGGCTGTAGCTTCTGGGACAAAGTCTATGCTTTTGGAGTTGTATTTTATTTTTCTTGAATGGTAGCACATGTCTGCAACTGAATCATATTATCAGCCTATTTCCTGCTTCTAGAATTTTGGGAGTCTGGCAACCCTCCTTCATTTTGTCCTGACAGTTTGTTGTTGTTTTTCTGATATAACATCCTTCTTCCTCCTCCTCCTCCCCTTTTGTCCTCCTCCTCCTCCTCCTCCTTTTTCTTCTTCTTCTCCTTCTTCTTCTTCCTCAGGATTTTATTTACTTATTTGACAGGGAGAGAGAGAAAGAGAGAGAGAGAGAGTGCACACAAGCAGGAGGAGATGCAGAAGGAGAGGGAGAAGCAGACTCTCCACTGAGCAGGGAGCCCAATGTGGAGTTCAATTTCAGGACCCCTGGATCATGACCTGAGCTGAAGGCAGATGTCTAAACAACTGAGTCACCCAGGCACCCTGAAATAACATTCTTAAAAAATGTTGTGGCTCTCTGGTGTATGTCATGTGGATTCATTCTTTTAGGCAAAATTGTCCTCCAAAAATCTTACCTGTGCAATTCAATCTTTTTCCCTATGTTCTCCTGAGAAGGCTAAGGAGATCCACGAGTCCTATGCCTCCTCTCTTTGTATGAGCAGAAAGTTGTCCGGCCACACTTGTGCCTTCTCTCCAGAACACAGTTTCCTAACAATGAACGTGCTAATCAAAACCTATAATCTTATAGGCTGAGAATGTCCTCAATGATCAAGTACTGGTTTCCTTTTTGTTTAATGATTTTTTCCTCACATTACTTCTTTTCACTCATATCTTACTAGAAGTAGAAAGAAGAAACCAAGATGCATCTTCAACATTTTGCTTGAAATCTCCTCAGGTAAATAGCCAAGTGCATGGCTTACAAGTTTTGCTTTCTACAGAACTGTAGGGCACATTTGAGCTGTATTTATTGCCATTACATAGCAAGAATCACATTTCCTCCAATTTCCAATAACATGCTCCTTATTTCCTTCTGAGTTTTACCAGAAGTGTTTTAACATCTATTACCAGCAGTTTGGTTAAGGCAGTCGAGGCTTTTTCTATTAAGTGTCTCAAAATTCTTCCACATTATATTCAATTACCCAATTGCCAAGCCACTTCCATGGATTTACTTATTTGTTACAGCAGTATCTTACTTTCTGGAACTAAAATCTCTATCAGTTAACCTTGCCCCAGAGAAACAGAATGAATAGGACATATACGTTGAGATGTTTATTGCCAAGGAACCAGCTTGTCCAATTGTGGTGGCTGGCTATATCCCTCTAAAAATCCCTAATTCAGGCTTTTAGAAGTCAGGCTGGACTTCTCAAGCACTCTCTGAAGCTGAAGTCCAAAGTCTGTGTGCTTCAGAAATGCCTCAGTTCTATTCTTCAGGCCCTTCAACTGCTTGAATCAGGCCCACCAGATTACCAAAGATGATCTCCTTTACTTGGAGTCAATGATTATAGAGGTTAATCATTTATATAAAATACCTTCACAGAAATACCTAGATCACTCTTTGAAGAATGGGGGAATATAGCCTAGTGAATACATAACACCAAGAATCGGAGTGCTCTAGTAGTTAGGACAGGTTCTAACATACAGTAGGCTCTCATTTTCCTTTTGCTGAATAAATAAATTCATGATGTCTCACTCTAGGAGTTATACTTCTGGTATACTTGACTTTCTGTAGAGCTTGAATTTTATGGTTTGTTTCATAAATAATGTCATCACATTATTTTTATTTTTTGCTCATTAAAAATTTATTTGAATTTTCCCATAGCATTTTATTTGAAATTAGTTTATTTTTATCAATTACTATTCTACATCTCTTTCCATGTCTATTTCTTCTCTTCCAAACTCCCTCCCAGAACCATGAATCAGAGACATTATCTAGTGATTGTTACTTCCTACACATGCTTTTCCAGGTTCTCCTAGAAAACTTCCAATACGTCAAACTGAAGTTGAATCTTTAAATTTCTCAAGATGGGAACTATTATTGAGTTAATATTCTAAGGTATTGCAAATACGTCCTGTAAGTTTACCAGTTTATCAATGTTGAAATCCTCACTCTGCATTCTCAAGCACTTTGGAAATGAAAATAAACATATTATTCTCTGTCAGTTCTCCTCTTTCCCACGAATTACCAAAGGTTACCTATGGGGACTTGGCTTTTCTTCTTGCAGTTTTGTTCAGGTCCTTACAACACAATTTACCAGGCTTAGACACTGTAACATGTCGAAAAGCTAATGTCCTTTGCTATCTATCTATCTATCATCTATCTATCTGCCATGCATATATATATATGCCACATATTATATATATGCCATGCACATATATATAGCATATATATATAATTTTTTTTGCTAATTTGAGGCTCAAATTTTAATGAAATGAATTCACATGAGTATGATAATTACTTCCTCTGATAGGGAAAATGAAAACAATATATAAGATGGTAGTTTATTCTACCCTGTGAATCCCAGTTCTGAAATTTACACAAATTTGTTCTGTATCTCATCTGTTTGGTTCTTATTCGGAGTATAAACAGTTGTTGAGGGAATGATAAATTTTTATGATCCTTAGCTTTTCTCAAAAGAGAAATTTTTGTGCTCCGTCTCTTCATTAATTTTTTCCATTATAATTTTTTTCCTAGTAACCAGCATGCTCCCTTCTATGTTTCTGCTTGGCAAATACTCAGGTAACCAAGGTCTCTCTGTCCAGATTTGTGAAATGCCTTGGGGACATCATTCCTTTCTTCTCCATGGACAGAATTTTTAATTACTTTTGATGTATCATCTGCCCTCTCAGTCCTTCCTCCCCTGCAGAGAGCCTGTTCATGTGGTCATTCATATACTTTTCCCTGAGCTTTTTGAAATCCTGTTCACTAAGTCTTGTAGTGTACAGTTGAAAGAGTAGGATGCCAGGCGATGTGAGTATACCAAGCTGTTAACACTTGTAGTTTCGAATTAGGTCAACCACTCGGGAAATTCTCGATCTTGTTTGGTGTTAAAAGTTTGAGTCAGGGGACGCCTGGGTGGTTCAGTTGGTTAAGCAGCTGCCTTCGGCTCAGGTCATGATCCCGGCGTCCTGGGATCGAGTCCCACATCGGGCTCCTTGCTCGTCAGGGAGCCTGCTTCTCCCTCTGCCTCTGCCTGCCATTCTGTCTGCCAGTGCTCGCTCGCTCTCCCTCTCTCTCTCTGACAAATAAATAAATAAAAAAAAAATCTAAAAAAAAAAAAGTTTGAGTCAGGTAACTGTGGAATATTTTAATCTGGGTTCCCATTAAATTGGCTGGACAAATGCCAAACTGTGTGTTGTTCGTGATTTGTTTTTCCATCCTACCTCCTCCACTGTTACCCACATTCATCTGACCGTAAAAGGCCTTCTAACTAGGGCAAACTCATCCATGTTTGGGTTCCTCAAATGTTTCAAGCTATTTTTCCAACTGTTGGGGTTTGGCAAACTCTTGTCAGCTTTTTGCCAAAGTGGTTATTTTTTCTTTTTAATTTTCAAATCCAACTGTATTTCCAGGGAAATGCAGGCCATATGTTTCCTATTTATTTATTTATTTATACATAACTCATAAAATAGTTTCTAATAATTATTTTATAGCCACAATATCTGTATGCTACTCTACACCGATGCCTTGGTCGATACAGAACTATTTCCCCTTTTGTACTTGAACTTAGATGAAAAATTTTGAACCACATTTGAAACTCATATTGGCCAAGGGGTTGGAACGTTGGCAACATGTAGTTTTCATTTGTCTTATTACCCTTAATAGAAATGAATGTTGCCTCTTTTGCCTAATTCAACAAAATAGTCCATTCCAATAACAAGTAACACATGAAAATAGTATGTTAGAAATCAATGGAGAATAAATTCTTTATATTGTGTCCTTAATTGCTAGACCCATTTGTTTTGGAATTCACTTCCCTTTCCACTCCCCAAGAGAAACTTTTTTCCAGGAAAGAACATAATACCAGCCCTTCAAGTAGCATTCATTGAGATTCTTTTCATTTTTTTCCACATAAAATAAAAGCTTTTACTTGAAGTTCAATCTTGAGGTCTAGGATCACTAGTTCTTATACTAAGTATTGACTTTTTTCCCTCTTTCATCTTAATTTGTCCTATCACCATTTAAAGTAATTTTTGTCCAGTGTGTTTTCCTGAAGTACCCCTACCACCATCACCGCACTGTGGCCACGTTCCTAAACATCACTCAGTGGGTCTCTTTCAACATGAGTCTTATGTCCATCTCCTCCATCCTCTCCCCCAGCCAGCCTCCACACCTCCCCCAGCCAGCCACAGTACTAAGAATTGTGTTGGGTTCTTTATACAGACCTCAGTTAAATTATCTCAATTCCAAAGACAGATACATAGATTTAAATCCCCACAAGATTAGGAAAATAATTGGTATCCAGAAATCATTGTTCAATTTTAGCTTGCATAGATATTAAAATTTCTAATGAATGAAATCAAATACACTTAACTATGACAATATACGAATATAATCCTAGATCCTGAGCTCAGGGAGAAACTTCAGCTATGTTAAAAATTCCATAGAAAGTGAGCATGGTACTATTTATCAATCAGGCCAGGCAGCCTGAAATAAATGACACATTTTAATGGCAATCATTCCAGGAAGCTTTAATAAGGGACTGTTTGCAAATGAATGGGAAAGATGTGAGGGATCAAAAGATAGGGCATGGTAATGGCATAATGACGTGGTAACCATTGAGCCTGCATGTGCAGAAAAGAGGTGAGATCAGTTTCTAGAACCTGGGGACGGAAGAGCCTATAGACAGGGTTACCTGGCAGAAAGGAGCCATGACCTCAACCCTTTGGTTGAGAAATGCAGCCAGTCTGAGACAACCACAACAGAAGATAGCTGTGAAGGTAAATATCTTACCTCCTCCTTCGGACACCTGGGTGGTTCAGTGGGTTAAGCCTCTGCCTTCGGCTCAGGTCATGATCTCAGGGTCCTGGGATCGAGCCCCACATCAGGCTCTCTGCTCAGCAGGGAGCCTGCTTCCTCCTCTCTCTCTGCCTGCCTCTCTGCCTGCTTGTGATCTCTCTCTCTCTGTCAAATAAATAAATAAAATCTTTAAAAAAAAAACTTACCTCCTCTTGTTGACCGAATCCAACAAAAGCCAGAAGGCAACGATGCCTACTAATATAGTCCATACAGGTTAGCCTCCAAATATAGAAAGTTGAGAGAAAAAGATTGAGAAAGAGATTTGGAAGGATAATCAGAAAATAATCTGGGACATACTGAAAGGGCCATCAAAGTCTCCTGTTCAGTGTAGATACAAAGAGTATTGACCAGAATTCCTACGCTGAATGGTTCTAGGTAACTTCAACACCTATGCAATTCATTTACTTCTGCTGTTTCTCAGGTCTTGTTGGTTGACATGTACTGTACATGGGCAATGGCCTGTGTAATACCAGGGTATGTTCAGGTCTCTAATCAGGAACGGGGAAACATAATGCTCAGTATGAATATAAGGCTGAGAAGGACTATCCGGCTGGAGGTCATGGCCATGGAAGAATATACTCGGGTTTTACACTGGGTTGCATCAAATTTCTTTGGATCGTGGTCCTCAGATCTGATTTTTTTTTTTTTTTTTTAATTTATTTGACAGACAGAGATCACAAGTAGGCAGAGAGGCAGGCAGAGAGAGAGGAGGAAGCAGCCTCCCCGCTAAGCAGAGAGCCTGATGCGGGGCTCCATCCCAGGACCCTGGGATCATGACCCAAGCCAAAGGCAGAGGCTTTAACCCACTGAGCCACCCAGGCGCCCCCTCAGATCTGATTCTTAAAGGCATCATTCACCCCCTGATCCTGCACATCCCTTAAGAGAACCACTTCTGATGGAAAGAGCTTTAGATTTTTTTTTTCTGTAGTATCTTTTCTTCTTTTCTTATTTGACAGAGAGAAAGAAAGAGCACAAACAGAGGGAGCGGCAGGCGGAGGGAGAAGCAGACTCCCGTGTGAGCAGGGAGCTAGATGTGGGGCTCCATCCCAGGACGCTGAGATCATGACCTGAGCCAAAGGCAGATCCTTAACTGACTGAGCCACCCAGGTGCCCTTTTCTGTAGCATCTTTATAAAAATTTAAATGTCTAATAAATGTAACATTGATTAAATAAGCTTTACTATTGTACTGTTTTTGAATTAAAAAGTTTAATATATACTTGGTAAGGGAAACAACAACAACAACCACCACAATATCAAAAACAAAAACACTTCTTCCATATTTATGACCAGAGAAAAAATACTAAGAGTACTTATTCCATGGAAAATTGGATCACACCTTAAATTCCTTAATTTCCCTTGTGAAATAACAGGTATTCTAATAACCTCTCATTATGACAATTTGGTAGTGATCGTCGATGTTTGTTATAGGTAAAGTATACCGATTTAGACTTTAAATGATTCAACTTCAAAACAGGAATTTTTTACTAGGAGTTTTTTCAAGATTTCGAGTTAGTTTAAGAGTGTACTGGGATTACAAAGTGAGTCACTAAAAACTGGTGTCATTACAACTGCTTATTTGTGTGTGTCCATATTTTCTCAAAAGCACTATGGAAAAATAAATAAAATACTTTGGTTCATATGAAACAGAAACAAACATGCATGCATAATCCACACTTAATTTTTTTTTTTGTAGTTAACACAGTTCCAGTTTCTTATTGATTAACTCTGCCATAAGTTTTTTTTTTTTAAAGATTTTATTTATTTGACAGAGAAATGTCACAAGAGAGCTATCATGAGCAGAGGTGGAAAGAGGAGGAAGCAGGCTCCCTGCAGAGCGGAGAGCCCGGGGCTGAATCCCAGGACCCTGAGATCATGACCTGAGCGGAAGGCAGAGGCTTAACCCACTGAGCCACCCAGGAGCCCATAACTCTGCCATAAATTTTAACTTAGCAGATAAATTCACACCAATATTCTTTTTTACTGATTGTGAATTTCAGTGAGTGTATGCGCATGATTTTATTTAGTAGGCAATTCTCCTTGCTAAAAAACAAAATTTTTCCTAACTATAGATCTTATAGATTTGTGTCCATGGAGAAAGCATTGTTTAATAGGTCAAAAAAGGATAACGTATATGATGAGTTGGCTGGTTATGCCTTGGTGGCCACAATTGCATCTTTCTCTTTTAAAATAAATTCTCTATTTTTTTCATTTCTGTCTCAGTCTGCCTGACTTCTAACCTGTTTTATTTCACATGTTTATTTTATTTAAAAAATTTAGAAAATTTTATTTATTTGAGGGAAAGAGAGAGAGAGAGGGAATGTGCTTGTGGGAGATGGTGGGTGGGGTCAGAGGAGGAAGGAGAGGAAGAGGGAAGGAATCCCAAGCAGACATTGTGCTAAGAGTTGAGATCCTCAAGGAGCTGATTTCACAACACTGAGATCATGGCCTGAGCCAAAACCAAGAGTCTGGTGCTTAACCCACTGAGTCACCCAGGCATCCCAATTTCAGGTGTTTAGAAAGAGAACTGAGATTGAGATTCCTGTATGAGTGGCTTGCTGATGGAGTGGTCTCAGGAAGAACTTTGAAGGGAATGAGGAAAATGGGATGGAGCAGGGAAGAAACTAGGCAAGCATGTTGTTCCACAAAAGTCTACACTGACCCACAGGACACTCTGGAGCATGAATCACATTACAGAGGTTGCCCTGCCCAGAGGCAAGGGAGACTGGATTATTAGACCCCTCCCTGTTCTATTCGTCCTTGGCTCTGGAGCAATCCTATGCATCTCCAGATGAGTCTCCTCCCATTCTCCAATGGTGATCTTCTGGAGAAGGGTGCTGGTGTGAACTGTTAACAGAAAACTTCTCCAGCTTCTGAGGGGTAAATACAGTGCCTCAGTAAAAGGAATCTGGGTAGGACACCAAAAACTTATGTTACATATATTCTGGGAAGTGGATAAATTTCACTCTGTAATAGGAATATGATATTTGAGAAGGATAGGTAATTGGTAGAAACCAAAATATACCTGTCATTTAACAAAGCATTTGAAATTTGGGCTCCCAGATAAGTCTTAAGATGGGAAAAACATCAGTTTCTCATGCTTAGTCACCTCCTAAACATGTTACAATCTATATAAAATGTAGCCAGTACTATATCTTCATCATAAAAATGTACAGCTACAACACCAACATGATTCAGGTGTCCAGAGCTATGGCTATATTTGACTACCTAACTGACGAGCTCTACCATTACTCCATTACACACAGTAACATCGATGTGTAATTACTGGGATATTATCACCAGGTCCCAAATGTGGGACCTACATGACTATTATCAGCCACCATAATGATTAGAGAGTAATGGAGTCACCATGGCAAACTTCCCATTGCTACAGTTTCTGAAATAACACAAGTTATATATGGCAAGGGTTTTTGGTATCTCTTCTCACATTTCAAATGCAAGTGTCCAGGTGCATACAATAATAGACACTGAGAATTCTTTAGGAATTGTTGGCTTTTTGATGACTCTACAGGCTTTATCAATATATTTGAAGACCTCCTAAATTCATCGTTGTGCTATTTTCCCATTACCAGACAGAGGCCTCATAATTTAAGGCTGTAGAACCAGGGCTTCATTAGACTTTGATTACCAGGCCTAGGATCCCCTTAGGTAGGCATCACCCGCAGGGGAAAAAGAGCTCCTTAGTGGGGCGTTGGTTACCAACTGTAGGAAAAACTGACCAGAAAGCTAATGTTGTCCCCCTCACTCAAACAAATCACATTATGGAGTTGTTTCTAAATCCTACATATTGACCCAAAACAATAGTCCAAAAGCTATCATAACTGGGATACTAGAACACATTTCAGTGAGAGCTTTACAAGCTTTTAGTATGACCTGACTATCTAGCTAAAACTTCATCCTTACTGAAGTACACAGGGAAAATGTTACCAGGTTCTAAGCACTGTTAAGGCACCACAAATTCTTGCCTCTGGAGCAGCATACTAGGGAAATTAACCAAATTGTCTAAGATGCATCATATTGGGCCAAGATACACTATTGGACCAAGGTGTCACTGAGACCAAACCACAGTTCTTTAGAATCAACCATGACATTCCTATGCCAAACTGGCCACAAACAGAAGTCAGAGGGCTCACTGGTTGTTAAATAACACTAGATTCCGTGAACCTTCAATAAATGCACAAGGGGATAAGTCCATTCTGACCA
The DNA here is from genome assembly GCF_002288905.1 of Enhydra lutris kenyoni. Taxonomy (NCBI): domain Eukaryota; kingdom Metazoa; phylum Chordata; class Mammalia; order Carnivora; family Mustelidae; genus Enhydra; species Enhydra lutris. The sequence goes on from NW_019154086.1 coordinate 97,755,959, forward strand.
CCACACCCAACCCACAAGTTTTTATTGTTGCAATAGATGAAAAAGATTCCTCTTCATCTTTGCCTGACGACTGACCTTTAGACTAAATGAACGCACTTAGCCTTGCAATGGTGTGTGCACTGTCTTCCCCTCAAACCAAGCTCAGGTTAAGGTTTGGCAAGTCAGCTAAGACCTTTATCCAATTTCTTCTTGCCAAGCCCATGTCCATGGAAACTCTGCTTCTTGTCTCTTGAAGAAAGTTAAAAATCCTAGAATCCTACTTTCCCTAATGATAATGGTTTTCTTTCTAAGGACTTCAAGTTGTATTCACTGTTTTCACAAATTGCGATATCTTAAGTCTCAGATCAGAGGAAAAACATATCTGGTACATGAGATTTTCACTCTGTTCTTTCTTTGGCAAGAAGTTTTGGAATATCACATGCTTGGCAAGAATCTCAAATTATCTTTTCAGGGCTGTTAATAACAGTTCTGCAAGAAGTTAGTCTCTGAAAACTTCACTAACTCAAATCCCCAGAACACAATAGCATAGAAGTTCCAGGTATGTGCCACACATACTTGGGGGATAAAACAGTGAATCCACAATGGGTCTTGTCCATAATGTGCCCATAGTTATATGCAGGGATAGGGAAAGACACATAAATTAACATGCCTCACAGAGCAATCATGGTGATGATTGGGTTGAGCATCCAGTGCAATAGGAAATGAAGGGAAAAAATGATTGCTTTCAGCTGGCAGGATCAGGAAAGCCTTTATAAGAATATATGTCAAAAATTTTTTAGAAGGAGTTTTGGTTTAATTCTCTGTTTCTTATGAACACTGAAAATTTCCCTTAGAACAATTTTCATTAAAGAGTTAGCCATCCCTAAGACAGAAGAATGAGGGAGACCAGATGGAGGACTTGGCTCTAGGTATCCCCACTACCTGATAGTGACCAAGCAGGTAGGCTGGTCTGTCTGGAGAATTTAGCTGTGTGATCAGTTAATACTTTTTCCTTTGTGGACAGAGCTTCCCTGTGATGTCCCTAGGACCTGGTATCTGAGATGCCTTTCTTTGCCCACTGTCCTGGATAGCTAGTTCCTTGGCAGATGGCTTGATTTAAGCCATTATAAACAGTTTGCTAAATACTTTAAGTAATATTTCCAACGGGAGTCCGACACTCCAGGAAACTCCAGGCCACAATTCTTCCTCAATACTGTCCTTAATCAGCTTAACATTTGCAGACAAAGAAGCTCATCGACAGGCTCTGTTTCTCAAACACAGACTGGGTCATTTACCACAAAAAGAGCTGAGGTAACATTAAAAATGTAGCTCCTGGGGCTTCATCCAGGATCTGAATCTCTAGGGTGGCACCTGGGAATCTGAATTTTAACAGACCTGCTATTAAATTTTAGTCACACCAGACGTTTGAGAACTTCTACCCTATCTTATCAACATTATCAAATGGTGATAAAATCTTAGGTAAGTCAAATGATCAATCTAAGTTTGATGTTTAATTTGTCACAAGGGGTCATTCTGGCTCTATCTGCTTTACAGGATGACCATGAGGAAACACCTGGAAAGTATAATAGGATGCCAATGAAAGCTATAATGATTGAAAAAAATCAACATCTATCTGTTATGCTGACCTAATTTCCCCTCAGCACTGACACACACACCAGTCTCTCTGTTGTAAACCAAACACACATAATTGTTCACACCTACTGTCAGCTCACCCTACCTGTCACCTATATGACTTTTTTTCTCTTTTTTCTTTTTTCTTTTTAGGTAGAGCTCTTACTTTGTTTCCTAATTTTCTGGTGATTTGCACATAGTAAGCCATGGCAGGCTATTATGAGAGCTGTTTTGGACGTTAAGAGACTTTTCTCACTTTGGCCATGACCAAGGCTGGCAGCTCTACCAACAGCTTCCCAGAGAAGGTGAGAGCCCTATAAAAGCTATCCTCTACAGAAAATGAATGGGATCACTGGTATAAGCTCATGGCTATCTAAGGAGAATGAAAGCTTTGGAATCAGATTAACCAGGTTTGGGTCTTGGCCCTACATTTGTGATATTGGAAAAATGGATCTCTTTTGTCTCTAAAAATAATCAGTTTCTCCTTTTAAAAATGAGAATAGTAATACTTATCTTACAGATTGTTCTAAGGATTAAATGAGGTGCTTAGAACAGTATCTGGTACATAGAAAAGACTTGAAATGGTAAGAATTTTTGTTTTTACCCCATAAAAAATTATTCACAGAAATTATATCAACCAGACTCCCACAAGTTCATGAACTTTATAATAGACTCAGTAGGAAAACAAAGTAGAACAAACTAAACAATAGGCTCATTAGGAACAATTTAATTTTTTTGGAGAATAACAATATATATGCAAATTTGGCTCATATTATGATATCATAATCAGATATCCATAATTTGTGCATAAATGGCTTATGAAACAATTCCTGCTAAGTTATCCCTTCATGAAATAGTAAATTATTTATGTATTTTTTTGGTGACAATGCTACTTCTAAATAGAAATTTTTTAAAAAGCAAACAAAAATCATTTCTTTTCCATTGTCTCCCTTCTTTGGACTGTCTAGTTATTAAAAAAAAAAAGTGTTGTTTAGATACTGAACATGGATATTTTATAGAATAGAAGCATACTTTTTTTTTTAAGATTTTATTTATTTGTTAGAGAGAGAGAGAGAGCATGTGGGAGCACAGGCAGACAGAGTGTCAGGCAGAGGCAAAGGGAGAGGGAGAAGCAGGCTCCCTGCCGAGCAAGGAGCCTGATGTGGGACTCGATCCCAGGACTCTGGGATCATGACCCAAGCTGAAGGCAGCTGCTTAACCAACTGAGCCACCCAGGTGTCCCTAGAAGCATACTTTTATGATGTTGAATTTATCAACAACATAAAATCCTCTTTGTGGGCATTTCCTTTTTCACTTAGCTCTCAGAGTATACCAAAAAAAAAAAAAAAAATCTGATTTCAGAAGCATGTAGAATTCCCATACTGCTTATACTCAAATCCAAATGATATTGTTCCATTTTTATCCAAAATGCCACTACAAAAAAAAAAACAAAAACAAAAAAAAACACCAAAATGCCACTACAGGGTAGAAATTGAAAGGGCTTAGCAATGAACGTGTTTTCTAAAATTATTTTATTTTATTTATTTTATTTGTTTCATCATGATAAGTGTAGTCTCTAATCCCCATCACTTATTTAACCCATTCCCCACCTGCCTCCCCTGTGGTAACCATCAGTTTGTTCTCCACAGTTAAGACTTTGTTTCTTGGTTTGTCTCACTCTCTTTTTTCCTTTGTCTCACTTCTTTTTTTTTCCTTTGCTTGTTTGTTTTGTTTCTTAAATTCCACATATGAGTGAGATTATGTGGTATTTGTCTTTCCCTGACTGACTTATTTTGCTTACCTTTATACTCTGTAGCACTGTCCATGTTGTTGCAAATGACAAGATTTCATTCTTTCTTATTGTACATTAATATTCTAATATATATATAATAAAGATTTTATATATATATATATATATATATATAATAAAGATAAAGAAGATGTGGGATATATATATATCCCAATATACTATTACATATATACACAATTAATACTGTATATTAATATTCTAATGTATATTATAAAGATAAAGATAAAAATATATATATATATAATAAAGATAAAGAAAATGTGGGATAAATATATATCCCACATCTTCTTTATCCATTCAACTATCAGTGGACACTTGGGCTGCTTTCATAGTTTGCCTATTGTAAATAATGCTGCAATAAACATCAAAGTGCATGTATCCCTTTTACTTAATGTTTTTGGGTTTTTTGGGTAAATACCCAGTAGTGGTATTACTGGATTATAGGGTAGTTCTGAGAAACCTCCATACTCTTTTCCACAGGAGCTGCAGCAGTTTGCAATCCAACCAACAATGCAAGAAGATTCCTTTTTCTCCACATCCATGCCAACATTTGTTGTTTCTTGTGTTTTTTATTTTAGCCATTCTGACAGGTGTGAGGGCAACAAACATGTTTCTAACCACCAAGAAATTTCACATTAACAAAGCAACAAAGCAGGGCACATGGGTGGCTCAGTTGGGCAAGCGTCTGTCTTCAGCTCCGGTCATGATTTCAGGGTCCTGGGATGGAGTTCCTTGTCTGGTTCCCTGCTCAGTGGGGATCCTGCTTGTGCTTCTCCCTCTGTCCCTCCCAGCCCCTCAAATAAACAGATAAAATCTCTAAAAAATAAGAAAACAGAGCAACATCGGCAAACAGTTTCTGTTATGTTCACTTCAAATTTATAAATACTAAATAATGTAATGTTAAACTATAGTTATGAAAAAGAGCCAAAATTATGACAATACAGATCACATTTTGACATTTACTTGAAGAAGCAAATGGGTAAATGCTATGGCTATTAATTTTCATTTATTAAGCACCTACTATCCTCCAGACATTTCATATGCATTGAAACATTCAACTGTTACAATCTCATTAAGACATAAATATTCTTATTCTTATTATGCATTTAATCTAACCAATGATTAGAAAGGCTTTATCATTTGTCAGTAGTCATGTTTGTAATCAACACTTGAATTGCTGTTGGAATCCAGTTCTTTCTGATGCTAATACAGGGTTCTTTTTCCACCATCCTGCTGCCCCCAGCTCAGTGAAATGGAATCATTCAGGAAAATGTTTTCAGAAAGTGGTTTCTGGGAAGGTTCCCACTCCAAATAGTCTTTCACCAATGATTATGATGCTTGAAATTTTTCCAAAGCATATTTATTTCTGTGAGTCTTAAGGGATTTTAATTTATTTAGAATCTCACATTAAAATCCAATTACACTTAAGGTTAAAACGAATTTTATTAGCTGACATCTTGACAATTATTTGTGAATGGCTGGCCAGAGCTTTTGTGAAGCAGAAGAAAGAATTATGCTGAATGACTTAATGAGAGCAACAATGAGAATTTGTTACTTTTGCTATTTAGAAATTATGCCTTTTGGGTTGTTGTTTCTGTCCTCGCTATGTGGCTTTTCAAACATGAATTTGAAGAGCAAAATATTTTGCTAGAGTGGAATGATTTGTAACATTCACATTTCAGAATGGTAGTTGGATATTCCCTTTGATGGAGTGTCTTAAAAGTGGTGGGAAGTGGCCTCAGGAAACGTTTAGGGGTAAACAGATGGCACTGGCTTGTAAACACCACACATGAGTTTGGGAAGCCGCTCTTTCTCTAACTCATCCACAAACACATTAGCGTTCTGGTGGTTTACCTTAAAGACTGGAATTATTTTGAAAGGAATGGTCTTATTTTAAATTTTATTTTTTTTATAAACATATAATATATTTTTATCCCCAGGGGTACAGGTCTGTGAATCGCCAGGTTTACACACTTCACAGCACTCACCATAGCACATACCCTCCCCAATGTACATAATCCCACCCCCTCTCTCCCAACCCCCCTCCCCCCATCAACCCTCAGTTTGTTTTGTGAGATTAAGAGTCACTTATGGTTTATCTCCCTCCCA